>NC_059356.1:50523589-50533589 GCF_019703515.2 Myxocyprinus asiaticus | reverse complement strand
TGCTGACACACACACACACACACATACACGCATTTATACACTTTCCATTGACTGATACACACACACACACGCATTTATCCACTTTCCATTGACACACACACACACACACACACACACACACACACACACACACATTTATACACTTTCCATTGACACACACACACACACACGCATTTATCCACTTTCCATTGACACACACACACACACACACGCATTTATACACTTTCCATTGACACACACACACACACACACGCATTTATACACTTTCCATTGACTGACACACACACACACATTTATACACTTTCCATTGACTGACACACACACACGCACATTTATACACTTTCCATTGACTGACACACACACACATTTATCCACTTTCCATTGACACACACACACACACACACGCATTTATCCACTTTCCATTGACACACACACACACACACACGCATTTATCCACTTTCCATTGACACACACACACACACACACGCATTTATACACTTTCCATTGACTGACACACACACACACGCATTTATACACTTTCCATTGACTGACACACACACACATTTATACACTTTCCATTGACTGACACACACACACACACACACACATTTATACACTTTCCATTGACTGACACACACACACGCACATTTATACACTTTCCATTGACTGACACACACACTCACATTTATACACTTTCCATTGATTGACACACACACGCACACACACACTCACATTTATATACTTTCCATTGACTGACACACACACACACACACATTTATACACTTTCCATTGACTGACACACACACACACACACACACACACACATTTATACACTTTCCATTGACTGACACACACACACGCACGCACACACACACTCACATTTATATACTTTCCATTGATTGACACACACACACGTATGCATTTATACACTTTCAACATTATTTACCATCTTTAATTCACAGATTTCATTATGGTGAGTAATATTGATGGCTCTAGTGTTGTCAGGTCTTTGTCAGGACATCTGGTCATAAAGTCATATATCTAATGAATGAGAGAGAGAGAGAGTGTGTGTGTGTTGTTATTTCTCTCACTCAGTAGTGAGCAGGTGAAGTTTATTCTCCGGTTCTCCTCCCGGTAAAGCAGCTCACGCACCGTCTCCGCGCGCGTCACGCACATCAGCGCCGCCCGTTTGCGCACCGCCTGCAGAAATAACAGTCGTAACAATAAACCAGTTTCATCCGTTACATCAGTCGAGATATTCCGGTACTTACAGATACGTCCGGTCTATCCATCATCTCCGCGACGCACGCGACACACACGGCGGCGCGCTCCCAGCTCGCGTACCACTGCGGCGCGTGCCCGGCGTGAATCTTCTCACAAATAACGTCTAAACTCGACATGTTCACGGTTATACGACACTGAAATACCTCAGGCGATGAGTTATCACTCTACGCGCGATAAACTACTTAAAAAGACCGTTACAGCTGCCACATGGCGGGAAAGTTTGGCGGGTCAATCTGACCAATCACAGCGAGTCACACAACCAGTGTATTAAATTACCTGCGGTTAACTAGTTTTTTTTCTTAGACTAGATCTTTAATTAGTAGAGACTGCTGCCAGCTCCAAATAATGATAAATAAATTAAATAAAGCCAGTGTATGGTGTGTACACGTAGGTAAGGTGTGATTGCGCATGCGCTTTCCTGTGGTGATTGACAGGCGATGTCTGTATCTAAAAGGTGATTGGCTCTTTTAACTGTAGGGTGGGACTTACTTTCTACATTCGTTACCCATTGGATGTTCAATTTCTCCCATTTATTTAAATAAAAGTGACCCGTCTCTACCAAATTAATAATGAACAAAACTTGTACAGCAATGTTCATTTAAATTTCTACATATATGCTACTATTTTTTTGCATTAAAAGTAAGTAAATTAATAAATGCATTATGAACTAACATTGTGCAATTGCATTTTTATAAATATACATTTACCAAGATGAATAAATGTTGTTAATAAATATTGTGCATTAGTTCATGAGACCCTAATGCATTTACTAATGTTAACAAACTGAACCTTATTGTAAAATGTGATATATGCCATTTGAACATGGATTATGGTCCATATATGTGGGTATATGCACATATTTTCAAGCTTGAAATCATGATCGCCAAGTAGACTGCTGTCAAGATGTACAGTGAAATATAACTTAAATATTGATCTGTTTCTCACCCACACCTATCATATCACTTCAGAAGACATGGATTAAACCACTAGAGTCTTATGGATTACTTTTATGCTGCATTTATGTGCTTTTTGGAGCTTCAAAGTTCTGGTCACCATTCACTTGCATTGTATGGACCTACAGAGCTGAAATATTCTTCTAAAAATCTTCATTTCTGTTCTATTAACACATCTTTTTATAGTAAGTGAATAGTGACTAGAACTTTGAATCTCCAAAAAGCACATAAAAGCAGCAGAAGGACAACGTTCTGGTCACAGCAGACGATTAGCTCCCATTGGTGGAGATCCAGTGCTGCTCCACCCCCGTCACGCAGAACTTCCTGTGGTTCCCAGAGTCAGTAACCAATCACACAGCAGCAATGACCAGAATTTATTCTCAACAAATGACATGAGGCTTAATAACAGTGTGTGTGTGTTGTGTCAGGTGTCGTGTGTGTGGCCACAGGTGTCGTGGCTGCAGCAGGTGTTGTCTTCATCTCTCTCCCTCTTCATCACTGCTGAAGAACTGACTGAGAGTCCTGTCAATCAACTGCAGGTGTGTCAATCAAGACTTGATTTGTGCATACTCAACAACATTCATCTCTCTGTCTCTCTCTGCAGACGTCATTGGGTTGTAATGATTTGGGTCAGGTGTATTTTGAGCCTTTGAAGGACCGGCAGGGTAACTGCTGATAACTCTGAGAGAGGTTATGACCCCTGTGACCTCCGCTGACCCCCGGCTGAACTGGGTTCTTTTCAGTAAACTCCAGAAACACCAGAGCAGAAGTCCATTACTGTCCAAACCCACAGTTATAGAGCTGCTCACTCAACAAGTCCAGGTACACACACACATACACATACATATATATATATATATATATACACATCAACTCATCATCACTCTGAATTAATCGACAGCACCTAATATATATATATATATATATATATATATATACTGTATATAAAGCCAGCTGCCCATTTACCACTTTAACACACCTGTTACAAGAGGCACAAGCAAATCAATAGGGGTGACCGGGGCAAGTTGTCACAATAGCTATATCTCAGTATCTATAATATTTGGAGTCAAAAGTCCAATTACTCAATGGTGTGTTTCGTCTAGCAGTGCTTTTGTATGTTGGTTTCAAACATCTATAGTTCAAAACCTCTAAAATCAGAATAATTTCTGTGAATTCTGTCCTCAAAATTAGATTTTTACAATAATTTACTATTTTTGTTATAACTTGCGTAAACAAGCGAACATAAAGAAACCACACTGGCATGCATACAAGGAAGGGTATACTTTATATATATATATATATATATATATATATATATATATATATATAATTATAACAGTATATATACTGTATATATCGGAGATCAGATCTCGCTGCTGCTGATGCTGCCCACTGAAGAGTTCAGATGCAGTCAGTGGCCACGAGAGGGCGTTGTGGATCTTTAACACTGCACATGTATGAACTGGGTCAGAACAACATCAGCGTCCACACGTCTGTACTGAACAAACTCATGCAGGACAACATATTGATCATGTGTGTTTCAGTGCATCAGTGGGCATATAAAAGGGGCGTGTTGTCTCAGTACTGTCAGGTGTGGATCAGACTCGAGCTGGACATGTATCTTTCCCAGCAGGCACTGGACAGCAGAGAGAGACTCACACACATCACAGAGATCACACAGGTCTGTAACACACACACACACACACACATATACACACACACTCACACAAACATACATATACACACACACTCACACAAACATACTTACACACTCACCACACACACACACACACACACACACTCACACAAACATACTGACACATACATACTCACACCCACACACACTCACACACACTCACACACACACATACATACACACTTACACACACATATATATATACACACACACTCACACACATTCTCACACACACATACACACACACACACACAAACACACACAAACTCACACACACAAACACACACTCACACACACACTCACATACACACTCACACACACTCACACTCACACACCCACACAACACACACACACACAACACACACACAGAACACACTCTGACATCCATACCAACACACACACACATACACACACACACAGAACACACTCTGACATCCATACCAACACACACACACAACACACACACACATACACACACACACAGAACACACTCTGACATCCATACCAACACACACACACAACACACACACACACACACACACAGAACACACTCTGACATCCATACCAACACACTCACACAACACACACACACACACACACACAGAACACACTCTGACATCCATACCAACACACACACACAACACACACACACACACATACACACACAGAACACACTCTGACATCCATACCAACACACACACACAACACACACACACACACACACACAACACACACACACACACACACACACACACACACACACACACACACACACACACACACACACACACACACACACACACAGAACACACTCTGACATCCATACCAACACACACACACAACACACACACACACACACAACACACACACACACACATACACAACACACACACACACACACACAACACACACACACACACACACACACACACACACACACACACACATACACACACACACAAGAACACACTCTGACATCCATACCAACACACACACACAACACACACACACATACACACACACACAGAACACACTCTGACATCCATACCAACACACACACACAACACACACACACACACACACACAGAACACACTCTGACATCCATACCAACACACACACACACACACACACACACACACACAGAACACACTCTGACATCCATACCAACACACACACACAACACACACACACACACACACACACAGAACACATTCTGACATCCATACCAACACACACACACAACACACACACACACACAATTTTAGCTGCATCATTTATTCAGTTGTCCTGCAGTGCTCTATAATACAGCAAACAGAAAATAGGGGAAAAGCTTGTATTTGCTCCATAGGCTAAACATGAGAAAAATGGCGCCATCTGGAGGAAAATATTAAAATGTAAATTTTGAAGCTCCTGAATGAAAGTATAATATCATATAATTCATGATTTGATGCTTTAATGGCACTGGGATCAAATATTGCCGTTTTAATGGGTTTCAATGGGGACATTTTTGTCCTGAAGGTCCTGAGTGTAACTATTTTGTGTATTATAGATGTATTATAGGAACTGAGGTTGAAATATCAAAATTCCCCAAAAATACACACCTTCGGCAACATATATGCCGTTGGCATTAACACAGACAAAAATGTCCCGAAGGTCACACAAGGGTTAATTTCCTTCCTTGCAAATAGTTTGTTGAAATAGAGGTGTCGCTTTATGTTTGAAGATTTGAGATGTTTCTAGTTTAGAACTGATTGGGCATTATTGAATGATGACGCCACAAGTGTTATAATCATACAAGTTTGTATTAATGTAAATATATCTGCAGAAACTACAGATCTAATCTGCTGAGACTGTCATATTTAACCTGAATCAATATTTCCTTAATTGAAATAAATTGAAATGACGACATGACTCAACCGTCACATTTTTAATCGTTATTTTTAAAGCGTTGATCGTGTTCGTGCTGGTGATGTTCGGCTCACTTCAGTTTTTATTGGAATATTCGAGTCATTGATTTAATACACAGCTGATACTTCACCATTTGAATCTCATGAAAACTGAATGTTATATTTTAACCCAAAATCAAAAGAAATATGTATTACATTTTAATACTTATTTTATGCATTGTGACATTTTCATGACAATTATTTAACCTAAATTCTACTTACAGTATTGCAAATAATAATAATAATAATAATAACAGGCTATTATTTAAAAGCACAATTACACGTGCATGTCATGGTAATAATTGTTGTACTGAATTTATAGAAAATAATGTCACAATGCAAAACAAATCATTTATATTTGTCCTATAAATTAGCTTCATTTTATTTAAACAAAAATATGACGTTTTTTCTTTTAATTTCGAGGTGAAATAAGGCTTGTACTTTATATAGAAAACTGTAGCACTGCTTGAGTTAGATCAGTACATTATGCTTGTGTGTTTGACGTCAGAAACTGAAAATAAATCCCTCAATGGTGAAACTATTCAACAAGTAAACATTGTTTCAGTTTTCTCTTTGGGTATAATAACTGTAGCTTTATATAAACACAATAAATATCTGACTTTCTCCACAACACATCATCTACTCAACACATTCTTTATTGACATCTTATAAAATACACTTTATAAAAATGAGGCCATGTTCGTATAAACTGCTATTGTCAAACCTCCATTATGTGTCATTTTCAGAGTGAAATATAGTTGATACAAACATTCATAAAATGTAATAGTTGTGCGCACGAGCACACACACACACACACACACACACAGAGGAAGACTGTAATTCCCTTAACAAAATAAAAGCAAAGAAAGGTCAAAAACAACAAAGACATCATCAGAAAAGTCCTTTACTACATGAATGAAAGAAAAGCACAGGTGTGATCCAGACACACACCTGCACATCGTCTTTATGAACACAAACATTAAGGCACGTCCAGCTGTACGCATCATTCACACCACAGCAGAGAGGAAGACCTGATGATGTCACTGCTGGGGGTGTGGTTTAATGCGGGGGGAGGGGCTTGATCCAATCTCACACCGGCATTGGCAGACTCATCTTTCCACTTCCTCTGAGCACTGCAGAGATACATCAACGATCACGTCAGCGATAACTAGAGTTTTACATGTGTGTGTGTGTGTGTGTGTGTGTGTGTGTGTGTGTGTGTGTGTGTGTAATACGAGAGTGAGATGTCTACTGACCTCTGGTGAAGTACAGATAGAAGAAGTCACAGTAGAAGATGGTCTGGACGACGCCGGACACCACGGCGATCTGATCGAAGAACCCCTCCGTGTGGTAGCGCCACACCCAGTTAGCGAGGTAGAGCGTGCGGTACAGGCCGAGGAAGAACAGATAGTGTGTGGTGATGGACTCCGCCTCGCCCGTCTTCGTGATCATGAACAACTGCGGCAGGATCGCCACCGACTCCAGATAGATGGAGAACGTCCACAGAATCTACACAAACACACACAAACAGGGTCCCTACTAGGGGAAACTTACAGAAACATTTTTGCATTTTAACACGGCTTGTTGTACGCATCACAGCGGTTTCCTTGTGAAATGAACACTGGCGGCGCTATAACAACAATGACTTTATCAAACGTTATCAACGTTTATACACGTGAGCTCAAACTGTCATTGAAGCAGCACAAAATGACAAGCTCGTGTTTTTCATCTCACATCTCAGTTAGGTTTAGGTTTAGGGTAGGGAGGTCGGTTTGGTTGATTTATAAAATGTAACTCGCTTGTAGCGCCACACAGTGGACAATTCACCTCAGAACTGCTGCGATACACGTAATGAACCGCGTAAATGTCACTGTGCAAAAATGTCGCCACAGGTAATTTTCATGAGATGGGTGGCCCGATATGCCAACCATTGGCATGACTTTGGGGCAGGACTATTGGGAAACCTGTTTGAAAACAGTCGTTATCTACTTGGTAACGCTAGTGGTGCAGAAATCTAACACTTCATCTCTGAGGGCAGATTTGACCGTGTAGTGATGGTGGTTTTACCTCCAGTGGTGTGAAAGCGTAATTCTCCAGGAAAGACAGACCAGCAACAGGAACCAGCAGAAACTCTACACGGAACGAGTCGCTCTCAGAGTCATACGAGTTCCTGAAGCGGGAGTAAATCAGACTGACGGTGGCGTACGCCAACGCCAAATACACCACCTGACAGACAGACAGATCCAGAGAGACAGACAGTAGTGATGACTGTGTGTTTGTGCTGCTGTCCGTGTCAGGAAGCGTGTTGTGCATCTGTTGAGCTACTAATGTTTAAATGTAAACTATCTGTACCAGTCGACTTACAAACACAACTTACTGTTTACTGTGTGTCTTTACCTTCATGACGGTGTTGTAGATGGAGATATAGGCTGTGAACAGGTCCAGATATCTGGTGGTGAAGACCAGAGCAAACAGCACCTGAGACTTCCCAGAAATACCTGCAATAAACACACACACACACACACACAAAACTTCTAATAATGACCACACACTGCATACGTGTTAAAGGTACAAAACAGACTATTTAAATAGTTTAAAACAGGTTTTACAGAGCGATGTTTATAGAAGAAGCCTTTTACGAAGACCCTCGAGAAGGGCGGGAATTTTTATCCTGAAATAGTTTCTCTTTCCCTCGCAATAAATTTACAATGGTTTAACTATAGTAATATGGTAGTAACCATGTTTTTAAGTGCAAACCATGGCTTTACTATAGTAGTAACCATGACAGTACTGTTTGTTTGTTTTTTGACAAAAACATGGTTTAAATACAGTATACTGTATCGATACAGTAACCATGATTTTACCATAGATTAATCAGTTAATCTTGTGGTTACTACAGTTTTACTAAAAGTATTTGCAGTACAACCATAGTAACCACACATTTTTATTACCATAGTTTTCATTTTCGTGTATTATTACTATAGTTTAGTGTTATGGTTAATCTTTTTCCTACGAATATCATGGTTTAAATGGTTACTGAAGTAAAACCATGGTAAATGTATTGTTTTATTGTTTGTTTTTGTTTTTTTTGGGGGGGGGGGTTTTCCCCTTTTTCTCCCAATTTGACCAATTCCCAATGCGCTCTAAGTCCTCGTGGTCGCATAGTGATTAGCCTCAGTCCGGGTGGCGGAGGACGAATCCCAGTTGCATCCGCGTCTGAGACAGTCAATCCGTGCATCTTATCACGTGGCTTGTTGAGCGCGTTGCCACGGAGACATAGCGCGTGTGGAGGCTTCACGCCATCCACCGCGGCAACCACGCTCAACTCACCATGTGCCCCACTGAGAACGAACCACATTATAGCGACCACGAGGAGGTTACCCCGTGTGACTCTACCCTCCCTAGCAACCGAGCCAATTTGGTTGCTTAGGAGACCTGGCTGGAGTCACTCAGCACTAGCGAACTGGCGAACTTTACCACTGAGCTACCCATGCCCCATGGTAAATGTTTTGCGAGGGAACGCAAAAGTTATTGTGAAGGAAACCTCAATTTTCTTGTAAGGGAACGGAAAACTATTGCAAAGGAACAGAAAACTTATTGCGAGGGAACGCAACATATTGTGAGGGAACAAAAAAAATATTATGAGGGAACTGAAAAATTATTACGAGGGAACGCAAAACTTATTTTGAGGAAAACCACCATTTTCATGAAAGGGAACGGAAAACTATTGTGAGGGAACGCAACATATTGTGAGGGAACGGAAAATTATTACGAGGGAACGCGGAACTAACTACGAGGGAACGGAAAACTTGTTATGAGGGAACACAAAACTTATTGTGAAGAAAACCCCCATTTTCTTGTAAGGAAACGGAAAACTATTGTGAGGGAACTCATCATATGGTGAGGGAACGGAAAACGTATTACAAGGGAACACAGAACAAATTGCAAGGGGATGGAAAATTTGTTATTAGGGAACGCAAAACTTATTTTGATGGAAACCACCATTTTCATCTAAGGGAACGGAAAACTATTGCAATTATTATGAGGGAACGCAAAACTTTTTCAGAAGAAAACTTCCGGTCCTGTCCTCTAAGGGGCTCCGTATCCTTCTATGGTTCTT
>NC_059356.1:50483589-50518589 GCF_019703515.2 Myxocyprinus asiaticus | reverse complement strand
GCACATTCCGATTAAGATGTATCAGACTGCTCATCTGGGTATACTACTTCTCGATCTCTGTGTGATCTCTAGTAAACTAATAAAATAATTTCAACTCAAATTAATGTTTGATGTCCATTTATTTTATTGGCATGTACTCTTGTAATTACGGTGCATTCAAGTCCTTCTGTGAAGAGGTCGGAAACCATAAATACGACGTGAAGTGCATTCAAGTGATTTTAGTCGGAAAGAACGGACCCGTTTTGCAACTTCAGATTTCTCTCTTTTTCACATACTAGCAAATGTGGGAAACTTTTTTAGCACCAATGCAACAAAATGAAGAGCAAATCCATGCATTAGGTGTGCAAGTAATGCTTTATCTACTCTACTGTATCTATTTTATCATTATTGTGCAGCCACATATAATGATGGGAAATATAGTTTTGTTGCACAAGCTTGTCGTTGTATAAACCAGCTAAATGAGTCTTATTTGCATAATAAATTCAAGTTTTAGTGTTATTCTTCATTCACAGTACAAAAAATGCATACAAACTAAACTGCAAAGCCAAAATCCTCAAGTAAAACAAAATTATTACCAATAACAATTTGCTTCCGCCATGATTCCTAAATCGGCATGCCCCAACTTTCTGACATGACTTGAATGCATAATGAGCAGTCATATGGTCATTTACAAAATCAACACCAATGCAAAATGGAGGAATTCAACTGTTTCTGGAGACCTCACATAATTACAGTTTCAATGCAAATCAATATTTTATGTCCATATATTTATTTAGTTAGTTAGTAACCACGTAATAAGCTGGATAATGTACCGTCAACTGGTTGTTATCACAAAATAAACCGTCCTCCAGTTTGCGTCAGGGTCCTGATCACCCTGTCGGGGTTTATTTTGCGATAACAACCGACATTGTCCCTTATTTAAAGTGTGCATGTATTAGTGATACAATGTGAGCAGATTTTAGTTTGTAAAAGCCCTCATGTGTCCTCCTGCTAAATATACCCTCATTCCACAGTAACGTCCTTGCAAAATCCTGGCACACTCCCTCTCTCTCCTCTCTGTTCTTCTCTCTTCTTCATCCTTTCATTCGGCACCCACACACACTCCTACTGTCACTCTCCGGCTGTCATATGCTCAGACTTCCCCACCTCCTCATCCAGGCCTTCAGCACTTCACACTACAACCACACGTCTCCATAAAAACCATGTAACCGCCTCTCTGAAATCTCACAAACCATGCACATTTAAAAGAAATCAACTTTTCACAAACCAACCTCTTGAAAGATTTCTAAATAGCTACTTTAATGTTTTTGTGATCTTATTGCTGAACGTTTGTTTGTTTATAAAAGTGTTGCACAGAAACGGCACACATACATCTCAGTTTAATCTGGAAAGCATCACAATCTAATGAACATCTGCTAAACATCTTAAAACGATCAGATTTACATGCATTCTACACCATAAACGTCTCAAAGACATCTGCTTAACGTCTTATTGACATTTGAGAGGAAACGTGTTATAGACATATTGCAGATGAGCAAATAAGCAGAAAAATACGTCTTGTCTGGGTGATGGACGTGTGCTATCAGGGACTTTTGAATTTCTGTGTTCTGTGGATTTTTTGCAGTACATGAGAAGCAGAAGTCCCGTCCGATCGCCATATCCACATAGACACAAGGCCGTAACCATGTCTTGAACATTGGGGGGGCCAAACGATTTAAGGGGTGGGGGATCGTGGGTGTAATGCGCCTCTTCACTCCTTTTAAATATTTAATGCAATGAATGCTTTAAATGCAAAAAAGGCCCAAAATAGTTACATAGATTCATGCTTTTTTTAAAGTTCACACAGTACAAGACAAACACTGTCTCTACATTGCTAGATATTGTAGTCACCTTTTCTTTCTTTTTTGTGCTATCTCAAAGAAAAAATGTATATATGTACATATTGACCACTGCTGTCAAGGTACAAAGAAAAAAAATTATTAATATACCATAAATGTAGTCCATACAACACAAATCTTGTAATAAAGTGCACAAATCATTTGGACTACTGTTATGATGTCTTTATACTGAATCTTTAATAACAATATATAGTGCGGGTGTCTGGGTATCTCAGCGAGTATTGACGCTGACTATCACACCTGGGGTCACGAGTTCAAATCCAGGGTGTGCTGAGTGACTCCAGCCAGGTCTCCTAAGCAACCAAATTGACCTGGTTGCTAGGGAGGGTAGAGTCATATGGGGTAACCTCCTCGTGGTCATGATTAGTGGTTCTTGCTCTCAATGGGGCGTGTGGTAAGTTGTGTATGGATCGTGGAGAGTAGCATGAGTCTCCACATGCTGTGAGTCTCCGCGGTGTCATGCACAACGAGTCACGTGATAAGATGCGCGGATTGACGGTCTCAGAAGCGGAGGCAACTGAGACTTGTCCTCCGCCACCCGGATTGAGGTGAGTAACCGCACCACCACGAGGACCTACTAAGTATTTAATATTTTTAATATTTGCATTAAGAATATATGACAGTGTCCTTGTCACAACCTAAAAACTCAATAGAAGTCACAAGTCGCAGGTCTTACCATGTTCTAGTTTTAATCTGATGGAGATAATGCTCCACTTTGTGTTATAGATCATTTTCTTAGACAACATCAAGTGAATTTTCTAAAAAGCTTGCCAGATAAGCACATTCATTCAATTCCTTTACAATATACACACATTCACTATTTGTCTTAAACCTGATATGCTGAAAACATATAGAGGGTTAGGGTTTCCACATTCACAATTATGAATGACATACGAATATTTTAATTTGAAATGGTGATTTTCACCAAATGCTGAATAGTTTGCACTGTTGGAAATTACTGCCGGTCTGTACAACATTTCAGTCATAAAATAGTGGGCAAATATTGCATGTTTAGTTATATACTGACATCTCACTTGACATAAACACTCTTAACCTGAACTGCTGACAATCTGGCCATATCTGATTATTGGAAGGGACTTGTCCCACTCAATGTATGTTGTGGTTGCGGCCCTGCATAGTCGTTGAGGTAGTTATGGTCACCCCCAATATTCATATTAGTGGTCGACCAGTATGGGTTTTAAATGGACAATTGGTAAAATGTTACTTTGGTACCCTCCTACCCCAATCTTGAATGAAAGGAAGATTTCAAATGCTCTTCTGAATCAGGCAATTCAGGGGGTTCAAAATTCAATTTGTGTGTCATGAACACCATCATAATCATGTTATCCAGAGGAGACCGTGGTAGAGGAGAACATTTGTGTTCGGATGCTAAAATACTTTGACAAGAGGAGAAAGTCAGAAAGATAGAGAGGCCTGCTCTCTGAGAATAGCACAATATTCTTGACACCATGATGGTACGAGGATGCAATCTTTCTGGGGGCATTTTGATCTTTGGGTGGGCGACTGGTTGTCTCTATCGGGGTATAGGGGCGTGAGAAGTTTCCGGGGCTAGACATAAGGAAAAACAAGGGAGGCAATGCCCCCTCAAGCCCCCCTTTAGACCCGGCCATGCTTGACACTGAAAAACATGAAAATGATGAAATGTGTTAAACACAAACTCAATGTGTGTTATGGCACTGGTTATAATAAACCGATGTTAAGACGCCTCTTGTGAATTCAAGAGAGCGAATTACATTTTACTGTCATCCATTCATGTTAAATTCTGTCCTTACTAGACTAATTTGGACTCAATTTCACTAGATATCAATCCAAAGTGAACATAATCACAATGACAGGCCCTCATCTCTTCCTCCTCCTCCTCCTCCTCCTCCTCCTCATCCTCCGTTATCCGCCGGTCACCCACATGAGACCTCTCGGAGATTACAGCGTGAGGGAAGTCAGACTCAAACCGGAGAGATTAACCTGCCAAAACAATTAGAAAAACACGAATTATGAAAACACCGTGTTGGTAATATCGAGTTAAAGATGGAAGTGTCTTATGGAGAATAAAATAAAAGGACAGAAAGACACACGTGCTTTCATGAGGTGAGTAGTTCTTCATGTGCTTTCTTGTGTGTGCAGTGAATCTGTCAGATAAATGCTGGAATCCGCTGTATGTGTTCATGGGAGTTTGTTTCACTCTTTTAAAAGCCGGTAATTGTTTTACAGGCATCTGGATGAAGATACTGTTAAATTTACATATAAGCCTCTTGACATTTAATCATAATTAAATGTGTAATTAACAAGAACCTACCATGATATCTTCACTAGAGGGCTGTATAAGACATTGGTTCCAAAACCAACCCAAAGGGTCATATATGCTAATTTCCCTTAATTAAATAGGTTATTGCATTTGTTGAAAATGCTTTTCAGATAACCTAAAACATGCGCTTCATGTGGTAACATCTAAACTTAAATGGTTAAATTTAAGTAATCAACCAATTACAGGAATTGTAAGTCATGTAAGAATGTTTGAATGTCGTATTACTGATATCATACGTCCATCACTCAGACGTCTATTCGATGTGGGGGTTTTTTTACATCTGGAAGACATATTTTTTAGGTGTTTTCTCATCTACAATACGTCTATAAGACATTTCCTCTTGGATGTCAGTCAGACATTCAGCAGATGTCTTTGAGATGTTTATGACATGAATGTTTGTAAATCTAATCTTTTTAAGATGTTTAGCAGATGTTCATTAGATTATGATGCTTTCCAGATCAAAAGATCTAAACCAGACTTCTCTGAGATGTACGTGTGCTATCTGCACATAGAGTACATTCATACATACATTAAATCATAAACATCTCAAAAACATCTGCTGAATGTCTTGTTGACATCCGAGAGGAAACGTCTTATAGACAAGCAAACAACATAAAAAATACATCTTCCAGATGTAAACAAACACCTCAAATAGTTATTTGGGTGATGTTTGTGTTCTATCAGAGTCTCTGAATTATATAGACACATCCCTGATAGCACACAAACATCACCCAGATGTCTATTTGATGTGTGTGTTTACATCTGGAAGACGTATTTTTTTAGGTTGTTTGCTCATCTACAATACGTCTATAAGACATTTCCTCTTGGATGTCAATCAGACATTCAGCAGATGTCTTTGAGATGTTTATGATATGAATGTTTGTAAATCTGATCCTTTTAAGATGTTTAGCAGATGTTCATTAGATTATGATGCTTTCCAGATCAAAAGATCTAAAACAGACATCTCTGAGATGTACATGTGCTATCTGGGAGATGTTCAACATTGAGTTTAACGGACTGACACACAGATGTAATGGATGAACAGATGAGGAGAGGATGAGCGCTGGTGAAACACAGAGCAAAGTAACTTGATGCTGTAATGAAAAGAGATTAAAATCCGTCTGAGATCACGCACGGATCGTGCACCACATCTGGAGCTTTGCCCGATGTACCGCATGCAGAAACATACCTGTCATACTGTATTTTATGTAACAACCGCAACCCTGCAGATTTAAGACAAACATCTGCAGCATGTGCTACAAACCAGATAGCACACGTACATCTCCTTTTCATCTGGAAAGCATCTTACATCTGCTAAACATCTTAAAAAGATCAGATTTACAAACATTCTTAATCAGAAACGTCTTAAAGACATCTGCTGAATGTCTGATTAAGATCCGAGAAGAAACGTCTTATAGACGTATTGCAGATGACAAAACAACCTAAAAAATACGTTTTCCAGATGTAAACACACATGTAATCAGGGAAGTAATTAAAGTTTTCTAATAAGTTCTCATAGCTTACACACGAACGCTCCCATTATAAAGCAAACGAGCGATCCGTTCAATGATCTAGTTTTGCTGCATCACAGTGTAGACAGAAGTGGTGTTAGACTTGTTCAGTTTCCAGTGGAAAGCGCAAAATGTGCTGGAGAACCGTGACGCATGACTTCAGTTTGATTCCCCTGATCAATCCGAGTTTAACGTGTGTTTGTCTGAGTGTACTGAACTGTTTCCACACATACAAGAGTACCAAAGTCACACTTTAGATAACAATATCAAAGCAAGTGTCATTTATTGTAAAGACAGACAGCACAAACCCTAACAGTGCCTGCACATCACCCAGATGTCTATTTGATGTGTGTTTACATCTGGAAGACGTATTTTTGTGCTTATTTGCTCATCTGCAGTACATCTATAAGACATTTCCTCTCGGATGTCAATGAGACGTTCAGCAGATGTCTTTGAGATGCATGTAAATCTGCTCGTTTTAAGATGTTTAGCAGATGTTCATTAGATTATGATGCTTTCCAGATGAAAAGATCAGACATCTCGGAGATGTACGTGTACAATCTGGGAGCACACATCAAGCATAAAATATTTCGGTTGTCACTTTGTGTTTATGAGTGTGTTGATAGTGATTGTGCTGAACTCCACCTGTGGTTGCTCTGCTAGAACACCTGTGTGACACCTGTGTGACATCACTAGATACCAGGTCAAAGTCAACGAGCAATAATCACTCAGAAAAGTCAACATTAGTTCTGATAAAAGATCCAGCAGCATTTGAGACATTTACATTACATTTATGCATTTGGCAGACACTTTTATCCAAAGTGACTTACAGTGCACTTATTACAGGGACAATCCCCCCATATCAACCTGGAGTTAAGTGTCTTGCTCAAGGACACAATGGTGGTGGCTGTGGGGATCAAACCAGCAACCTTCTGATTACCAGTTATGTGCTTTAGCCCACTACACCACCACCACTCCTCTACATGCACAGTTTGGGGGCCAATGTGCAAACTCATAAGAAATCTTAATTACACAAATTTTGATTTCCTTTATAAGTTCATTTGAACTTTAACAGCAGTTTAAAATATTTTAAGAGTGAAGAACAATAACAGAGATTTCTCAGAAATGAATATCAGATGACATCTGCTTTAGTCTCAGATCACCTAAGAAATATAATCACTGTGTGTGTGTTTAAGGGCATATACTTCTGTTACAGTAATCCCACAATCCCCCTCTTTATCATAACACACACACGTCAGATTACACAGCAGGATTCTCAAGGGTCACATCTCATCAGTGTACTAAATGAGAGATGCGATTATTCAGACATCATTTAATGGATTAGGAGTTAAGAATAATACCATCAGAGTCTCCTTCAAACACACACACACACACACACACCGAGGGATTAAGTGTGTGTTTGTGTTGTGTAACAAAGCTTTGAGTCCATTTTCATTGTAAAGAGCAGTTATTGAATTGAGATGAAGTCTGACTCTGAATCTCCACCTGCTGAGACCGCTGAACAGACTCACCTCCAGATGAACAACTGAACGAATGTAATGTTTGTTTCAGTCACACACACAAATACTAGAGTATCAGAAGATGTTAAAATCTCTTCCTCGTGTGTCGTGTAAATCCAGAGGGACATTTCATTGCTCAGTGGTTGCACTTTTATAACTCAAGAGACTTAATGAAGTTCTTTACGCATCAACATTTCCTGACATGCAGTAATCAGCTCAGATCATTTACTCTTGGTCGGATTTGTTTGATATGTTTGAGTTCATATGCAGATTTTGGGATCTTGGAAAATCTGAGCACCGTTTGAGACATTCTTGAGACCTCGTGAGAGTCTTTTTCTCAGGAGAAACATCTGAGAAACATCTGAGCAGCAAATCTCATTTCTCTCTAGGAGAAACAACTGAGATATTAAAGAGATGTCGCTGATGATGTTTCTTTCCCAGTGGCGTGTGTGAGTGATTGAGTGATGTCTGTAATGAGTAACTGACTGCCAGATCACAGAAAATCTCCCTTCAGCTGTTATCAAAATCAAACCATATAAATGAGTGTCATGATGGATGATAATCTTAATGCACACGTACAGCATCAACAAAAGGCATATGCACCTCATAGTATTTACAGTAAGTGCAATATTCACAGCATAACACACACAACTGGAAAGAGTAAACACTGATTATGTGTTATTTATGAGTATGCTATCTAATGCAATGACAATAACACATTTTTAAGAGTGACTTACATTTTCAAATACTGGCACCATTGTAAATCAAAATCTTAAAAACATAATAAGTGTAAAACTGAAATCTTAATGTTGAGCTGTACATTTAGAGAACATACAAATTGGTGACATCCATGATGTTATTATTAGCCTGTGTGTGTGTGTGCATGTGTGTGTGTGTGTGTGTGTGTGTGTTTGAGAGAGAGAGCCATTTTAACAGCTGCTTTGACCCAATTGAAGCTTTTCCAAACCAGGACACAAATACAGTTTCTGTCCACTTCAAATGAATATTCTTTTCTGTTAAATAACATTAAAACACATTCAACTTTCACTTATGCATCATGTTCAGCACTGCATTTAATGCTTTTCCATGTTCTCTTTCTCTGCAGGGTTTGTGTTGTGTGTATTGTGTGTTAGGATGCCGATCCCGAATCTTTCTGCGTAGGCTAAAGGAAGCACTGTTCAGTCCTGTCAGCGAACACACACACACTGAAGATCAAACAGAGCATGGGAACCAACAGAGCAAACAGGTATGGCTAGTGTGTGTATGTTTGTGTGTGTTCACATTTGCAGACAGCATTAGAGCATTTACTGTATATGGGTCAATATATAGGTGTCGCAAACCATATCTGAACAATTCCACATTACATCACTTCATTTAAGGTTAGGCAATGGCATAAAATCAATGCTCTTTTACTTTTGTATGAATAAAATGTCAACAGATCATGAAAAACTGTATAGCCAGAGGCACACTTTGAGTACATTGAAAAGTGTTTTGAAATTTTATTTGAAAATGCCGTGTTACCCAAGAGATCGTGTTTCTTTTAAAATAATCAGAAGGAGCTACGAGCCATTTTTCTGCATGAAGAGGTTTTATGAATGAGCAAGAACCTTGAAAGCTCTTAGTCGGTCTGACGGTTTAAATTCTCAATAGTAAATAAGCAAATATTTTGTTCTCTAATGTGTTAGCTAAAATGGCTCTTTCTGTTTTTTCAGAAATTGACATGTTTGTTTGGCTTTACTGTCTGTGATGCTTCTGTTCTTCCCACTCCGTATGGTACTCAAACTGGCATCTCCAGCATGGGAGGCAGGTGCGCTAACAAGGAGACTAAAGGCTACAGCCTCTAGCATCAGTCGCTAGTGCACCTCTTGAGGTCAGGAGAGTGAGGTTTATACACATTGCACAGCTATTACACTCACCCCCTTAAACCTCACTCCCATCCGGGTCACAGCACCACTGTGATGCTCCTGTCCTGCCTGCTCCGTACGGGACTCGAACCGGCGTCTCCAGTATGGGAGGCAGGTGCGCTAACAAGGAGGCTAAAGCCTCTAGCATCAGTCGCTAGTGCACCTCTTGAGGTCAGGAGAGTGAGGTTTATACACATTGCACAGCTATCTATCAGCTGGCCACCGTTACACTCACCCCCCTAAACCTCACTCCCATCCAGGTCACTGCACCATTGTGACGCTCCTGTTTTACCCTCTCTGTACGGGACTCGAACCGGCGTCTCCTGCACGGGAGGCGGGTGCGCTAACAAGGAGGCTAAAGGCTACAGCCTCTAGTGCACCTCTTGACGTCAGGAGAGTGAGGTTTACACGCTGCACAGCTATCTACCAGCTGGCTCCCGTTACACTCACCCCCCTAAACCTCACTCCCATCCAGGTCACGGCACCATTGTGATGCTCTTGTTCTACCCGCTCCATACGGGACTCGAACCGGCATCTCCAGCATGGGAGGTGGGTGCGCTAACAAGGAGGCTAAAGGCTACAGCCTCTAGCATCAGTCGCTAGTGCACCTCTTGAGGTCAGGAGAGTGAGGTTTATACACATTGCACAGCTATCTATCAGCTGGCCACCGTTACATATACATACATATTTGCATATTGATTTTAACGTGTCTCGTAAGTATCGCAGCAGTTTCGTGGTGAAATGAACACTAGAGGCGCTACAACAACAATTACTTTTATTCACTTTCACACAAATAACGAGTAAAACGGCAGATTATCAGTTCAGAAACACTTCCTTTTTGCTCTGTTCCTCACAACATGCTATCTTATGACATCTAAACACTTTTACTGTAGCGCATGACTCATTTTAATGTTTGCATTACATAACCAACTACATTTACAACCATGTCCGAGGGCGATCGAATTGTGCGTTAGCTCGACTAATAGAGCATTGCACTTGTGATGTTAAGGAGTGGGGTACGAGTCCTGAAGAGCACACTAGTCGACACGTGAACCCAAAGTGTCATAGAAGCACCACAAAATGACGTGGTTGTGTTTTTCATTTCACATTTGCTTTTTCTGACACTATCGGTTAGGTTTAGGTTTAAGGTTTAGGGTAGGGAGGTCGGATTTGTTAACTTAAAACTCAATAGAGCATTAACCTTAAAATCTCATCTGTTTGGGAGAACTCAAAAACGTTTTCCACCACACAGTGGACTTTTCACCTCGGAACATCTGCAATTCGTGTCATGAACCACGTAATTTCATTTTGTAAAAATGTCGCCAGTCACGTAACTGTCATGAGATCAGGGTGTTTCCAGCTGTCACAGTCACACATGACAACCGGATGTGTGTTAATGATCTACAACAATCATAAAGCTCTGAAAATGTAGGAAATATTTTTTAGTTTCTGTCTGAACTCTATGTGTTTATCAGACAGTTACAGGCTTTTAAGCATAATTCTAAGTGTGTTTTAGAGCCACCCAAACCATATTAGACCATTGAAAGACAATGAAAAATTGCTTTTTTTATATATATATTTGTGTGATTGTGTGTGAGTGTGAGAGTGTGAGAGAGAGAGAATGATGAAAAGGGAGGGGAAGACTCGGGTTATAATCCATAAACCTGCACTGACCGCAATCCTGATATGGCTCAACACAACTCACCTTTCCCTTAATCCTCTCTAGACGAGAGGGGCAGGTAACTCACACCTGAGTCCTGCATACCTTTATGAGACAAAAAGTGAAAGAGAAGGACAGAGAAAGATGAAGGAGAGAGAGAGAGAGAGAGAGAGAGAGAGAAAGAGACATCAAGGGTCCACTTCCTAACTCTAACCCTGACCTTTATCAGCAGAGGTCAGGATAGGACTGTTTCTAGAGAGAGACGCATTAGACACAGAGAAAGTGTGACTCATGCTTTATCTGGAGTGAGTGTGCATCCTTTAAAGTGCTCACTGGAAAGAACAAATGGTCCAATCAGATTACAGCTCTTGACCTGTCTTCCCCCAGTCTCCAAAAACTCTCCAAAATGACCCTGAACTCTTACAGATTCACATGTTTTCTGACCAAAACTCTGTGTTCTTTCTGCTCTTCAGGTACAGCATTGTGTCTCCTGATGAGGAGAGACTGAAGATCTCCTCTCTCGGCCTTCACAACGGCCACAGTTTGAGCTGTCTGCACTCCCCCGCCAGTGCCATGAGCGGTGAGGGGACAAGCATGGTGTTGGGCACCAGCTACAATGGGAAGATCTCTACTTCTGGACGTGGCCAACTGAGGAGTCGCTTCGTCAAGAAAAATGGCCAATGCAACGTCGTCTTTTCCAACATGGACGACAAGCCATGGCGGTACCTTGCGGACATCTTTACGACCTGTGTGGACATTCGCTGGAGGTACCTGCTGCTGATCTTCTGCTCCACCTTCCTGGTGTCCTGGCTCATCTTTGGCGTGATCTTCTACTGCGTCTCTCTGGTTCATGGAGACTTTGATAAGGATCGTAGAGTTCGAGTCCCCTCTGGGCAACAGAAGGAGTGGAAACCGTGTTTACTGCATGTTGAGGGCTTCGTTGGGGCTTTTCTGTTCTCCATTGAGACCCAGACGACCATTGGCTATGGCTGGCGCTGCGTCACTGAAGAATGTCCAGTAGCAATTGTGACTGTGGTCGTGCAGTCCATCGTCGGATGCATCATTGACTCTTTTATGATTGGGACCATCATGGCCAAAATGGTGCGGCCAAAAAAGAGGAATCAGACACTGCTTTTCTCAAAGAATGCTGTAATTGCATTGAGGGACGGAAAACTGTGTTTGATGTGGCGCGTAGGAAACCTGCGTCGTAGTCACATCGTAGAAGCTCATGTTCGTGCGCAGCTCATTCGACCCTATATGACAGCGGAGGGTGAGTTCATTCCTCTCGAGCAGACCGATCTAAATGTCGGCTATGACGAGGGCACTGACAGACTCTTCCTCGTATCTCCTCTGGTGATAGTACACGAGATCGACGAGGACTCTCCGCTCTGGACAATGAGCAGGGCAGATCTCGAATCGGACGACTTCGAGATTGTTGTGATTCTTGAAGGTATGGTTGAAGCGACGGCCATGACCACACAGGCGCGCAGCTCGTATCTTTCTCGTGAGATCCTCTGGGGTCATTGCTTTGAGCCTGTTATCTTTGAGGGCCGTGACCGCTATCAGGTCGATTATGCGCACTTCCACAAAACCTACGAAGTTTCGGCAACGCCCGCCTGCAGTGCAAAAGAACTGAAGGAACTGGCTGGTCATCGGTCATCCGCCTCATCACGTTCTGTGACACCCATCAGTCGGCGGACTCAAACCCTGCTGCCACCTCACTCGCCCAGCTCTTTCTGCTATGAGAACGAGGTGGCGCTGTGCTGTGGAGAGGAAGACGAGGAGAGGCTCCAGGAAGGGCTGACCGGCCTTCCCACAGACTTCCAGAAAATGTTTCAGGATTCGGCCACAATGACCTCCGGCAGTAACATGCTTTGCATGTTGGACATGGACAGTCAGATTGAGTTTGATATTTTACACACTGCCATACCACTTGACCCGACGACCTATAAGAGTGAATCTGAGATATGATGGGATGGAGGCATTTCCATTTCAACCCCACATCTCCCAAATTTCCCAAAGAATCTAGTTTATGTTGAAGGATTCCAATGATAAGATGAACTATGTTGATAAATCCAAGATCGCCTTGCCTGCTTTTGTACTTTACTTGTGCAGTCTTCCCATTGGAAAGAGGAAGCTGGAGTGTTTACCCTCAAGGAACCTGTGACCCTAAAGGTCAAGACCTGATGTCATGTCTCTTAAATGGTAATTTGCCTCTCATGAGATCACATGAGGGGGTCACGTCATGTGGCTTGTCCTGAAGGAAGATGAGGTCACAGATTAAACAGACGAATCATGCTTTGAAGCTGATGACAGAAAATAAGAAAGATGCCAAGAAGACTGATATATAGAAGCACAAATTAACTCACCAAAGGAGAACAGCTACTGTAGATCTCAGGATGGACTCTTATTTTTCACTCCGTACTGTAAAGTTGTGATGTGTTCTCGTCTTGTTGGAATTACTGTAATAACAGAAGATTCCCAGAGCTGTTCACGTCCTCCGACTCAAATTATTAGTTTCTATGGCAGTGTTCATAACACCAAAATGGATTTATGTGCATCTGGTTGATGATTACAGCGAAATACTAAATCAAATCAACATAAAATTCAATTCTATATTTTCTTGTAATATATTATAGAAAGCAGTAGGTGCACCAGGTAACATACATCTATAGTAAAATGACATAAAATGTTGCTACGTGGCTGTTTTTATATGAGGACACAATCGTGAAGCTCTCATTAAACTCCAACTTAGAACTTCAAACCAAGTGTGAATGGTTTTTACTACTCGCAAACTTATGGCAATTCTGACATGAGGTGAATGCATTAATTCTATAGCTCTAAATTCTATTCTAAGGCCATTTCCACAGTAATCCATTTTTAGGACTCTGTTTTCAGTTTGAGTTTTATAATGTGCAGGGTTCCCACAGTCCCACAGAAATATGTGATTTCCAGGCCTAGAAAAGTCTTTGAAATGAATAAAATCATCGATTTCTAAAGAGAATTTACATGTCTCTTTTTAGCTCTAAACTCTTCAGTTCTTAACTATTTTAACTGGCTTGAATTGAGTGGAATCGTTATAAAACGATTTCTTTTTTAAATCCTTATTCAGTAAATCACAAACGACTGAGGGAACCCTGCATGTAAAGCAGAACATGTAAAGTTTTTCATTAATATTAGATAAACAGTGTAAGTTAGATTTTAAACTAATATGCAACCATTACAATCCAAATACACACAAGAAATATTTTAATTGTCATTTTTTTGCGTGTTACATATTAAAGAAATGCTTATATTTAATGCAGCAGTAGATCATATAAGATTTAAAAAGGAACGGATTTAACGTTGGACTCGTTCTTTGTCCAAAGTTTAAAAGGGAATCAGGTTTAAATGCAGCTGAGAGTTTTTGGAAGTAATTGTGTGAATATTGTGATGCGTGTTTGGTACGTTTGCTCGAAAGGAAAATGCACTTTTACTCCTTTAATTGTACGGTGACTAAAGTATGTGTATATTGAAACAGAAAGAGCGTGATATAATGGCATATGTGGATTAAAATGTGTATATTTTTTAAAATGTATGAACTAGAAAATCAATAGTATTGGTAATTTTTTGTTTCCTTGAAACCCTGAATATCTCCTGTGATTATGCTGTTATTTTTTGAAGAGGTTTCAGGTTTCTGTTTGTTGATTCTGAATGAGAAATTGAATGTGTGTAAATATGAAGCTGCTGAATTCAGTTCTGCATGATGAAAATATGATCTGATCCTTTTCTGGCTCTCAGTTTGAACTCTTTGAGTCTTCCTGTTTGAGAATCTTCATCTTTGAGATTCCAGACGACATTCTGATGGAGAAACTTGACTTGAAAGCATAAAAACTCCTGAAATGCACTTTATCTTGTATTGCACCTTCTGATGTGTTATTGAAATAAATCTTTATACTGCACTCTGTATGGATGTTTAAGCTCATTTTAAATACATGATCAGATTTGTACTTATGACGCAGTTGACCACTAGAACAGATCATGTACATCAGCAGCTATACGACCTCTCATAAATAATCACATGACCTCCCATTTGACTCTGTTTCAGTAAAATAATTCACCTGTTACATGTTCTTCTGTTATTAATATTTTGATCATGCATGTTTGATGCTGTATAAAGTTGAAGAGTACAGCTGGTCAAATCAACACACACACACACACACACACACACACACACAGGAACTAGTTGTGTACATATGACTCTACACTACTGCACCTCATATCTGTTGAACACACCGAACCAGAATGAACATGTTCTTCAAAAGTCAACAGTATAAATGACACACACGTGTTAGTTTCCCTATATTATTGAGGACGTCTCATGTATGCAATGTTTTTATTTATACAGAAGTAATTATATTTGCTAACCCTCAACTCTAACCCTCTTATAACTTATTATATCTAAGGTGAAACATGATTAGGGCAATTTATGAGCCTTTCAAATAGTGAGGAGCACTTGAAATGTTCTCATTAGTTTTAACATGTTCCCTTATATTAGAGAGAACTTAAAAAAAAATGTCCCTCACAAGTAAAGTCAAATCTGTATACACAAATCTTTACAAATCCAGTTATATTCACATGAAGAACATCTGACTGAGTTGCAATTCTCTCATTTCACCAGCAGATGACACTAAAGACTAACCTTTACCACACACACACAAACACACACACACACACACACACACACACACACACACACACACACATACACACCTATACACACACACACACAAACACACATTCACTCTCGCACACACACACACACACACACACACAGACACACTCACTCTCGCACACACACACATACACACACATACATAAACACACAAACACATACACACAGAGACACACACATGAACAGAGACACACACAAACACACGCACACACACACAAGCACACACACACTCACTCTCGCACACACTCAAACACACAAACACACACACACAGACACACACACACATACACACAGACACACACAAACATACACACACACAGACACACACAGAGACACACACAAACAGAGACACACACAAACACATGCACACACACAGACACACACACACACACATGCACAGACACATGCACACAGACACACACTCACTCTCGCACACACTCACACTCACAAACACACACACACACACATACACACAGACACACACACACACACACAAACACACAAACACACAAACACACACAGACACACCCACCCACACACAAACACACACACACACACACACATAAACAAACGCACACACACACACATACACACACACAATCACAAACTCACACACACTCACACACAATCACACACTCTCTCTCTCTCACACACACACACACACACACACAGAGACACACACACACAGAGACACACACACACACAAACGCACACACTCTCTCACACACACACACACTCACTCTCGCACACACTCACACACAATAACATGCTCACTCTCTCTCTCTCTCGCACACACACACACACACACACGCACAAACACTCACTCACACACACACTCACTCTCGCACACACACACACACACACAATAACATGCTCACTCTCTCTCTCTCTCTCACACACACACACACAAACACTCACTCACACACACACACACACACACTCACACACACACATATACACACTCACACACACATACACTCACTCACACACACATACACACACACATTCACACACACATACACACATACACTCACACACACACATAAACACTCACACACACACACATACAAACACACACTCTAGCGCCCCCTGTAGGTCACTTGTGTAATAAATATGGATGAATCTGAAATTGTTATGAATATAATGAAATATTTGATTATAAAGATTATAAAGCAATGCCAAAAAGCAGCATTCACACTAGTAGACCACACTATTGGCATAAAAACACCAAACACAATATAAATGAAAAATGGGGTATTCACATATATAAATATACAAATAGCAGTGGTGCTCTCGAATATGCTGCCTTTACAACTGACTAGAGCGAAGAACATTTAACTTGAAAAGGTTTTTTTGAGTTAAATGAGGACAGAATGTGTTAAATGGATCAAACAAAAACTGGACCGGAGTTGACAAGAAATGGAATGGAATTAGATAAGAAATTATTGAGTAAAACTGAACACAAGAATTGAAGATAAACTAAAACTAGAAGAAAAATAAAAGGTAATTGGACAAAGTCCTAGTGAACAAGTGTACTGTAAAAGTTCTGATTGAGTGTACTGCTCGTAGGCCGTCAGACAGATCCACAGTGACTATAACACCGTGTCCTAACCACACGAAACGCGATGCTGCGACACACGATAAATGGTATCTTTTCCATGTTAATCAGAGTTTTTGTCCTAACCAGACATGACGCTGCGACACACGATAAACGGTATCTTTTCCGTGTTCGTCAGAGTTTTTGTCCTAACCAGACGTGTCGCTGCGACACACGACAAACGGTATCTTTTCCATGTTCATCAGTTTTTGTCCTAACCAGACGTGACGCTGTGACACACGATAAACGGTATCTTTTCCATGTTAATCAGAGTTTTTGTCCTAACCAGATGTGACGCTGCGACACGCGATAAACGGTATCTTTTCCATGTTCATCAGAGTTTTTGTCCTAACCAGACGAAACGCGACGCTGCAACACAGGATAAACGGTATCTTTTCTGTGTTCATCAGAGTTTTTGTCCTAACCAGACATGACGCTGCAACACAGGATAAACGGTATCTTTTCCATGTTCATCAGAGTTTTTGTCCTAACCAGACGAAACGCGACGCTGCAACACAGGATAAACGGTATCTTTTCTGTGTTCATCAGAGTTTTTGTCCTAACCAGACATGACGCTGCAACACAGGATAAACGGTATCTTTTCCATGTTCATCAGAGTTTTTGTCCTAACCAGACGTGACGCTGCGACACACGATAAATGGTATCTTTTCCGTGTTCATCAGAGTTTTGTCCTAACCAGACGTGACGCTGCGACACACGATAAATGGTATCTTTTCCGTGTTCATCAGAGTTTTTGTCCTAACCAGACGTGATGCTGCGACACAGGATAAACGGTATCTTTTCCCTGTTAATCAGAGTTTTTGTCCTAACCAGATGTGATGCTGGGACACAGGATAAACGGTATCTTTTCTGTGTTCATCAGAGTTTTTGTCCTATCCAGACGTGACGCCGCGACACACGATAAACGGTATCTTTTCCGTGTACATCAGAGTTTTTGTCCTAACCAGACGTGACACTGCGACACACGATAAACGGTATCTTTTCCATGTTCATCAGAGTTTTTGTCCTAACCAGACATGACGCTGCGACACACGATAAACGGTATCTTTTCCGTGTTCGTCAGAGTTTTTGTCCTAACCAGACGTGACGCTGTGACACACGATAAACGGTATCTTTTCCATGTTCATCAGAGTTTTTGTCCTAACCAGACGAAACGCGACGCTGCAACACAGGATAAACGGTATCTTTTCTGTGTTCATCAGAGTTTTTGTCCTAACCAGACATGACGCTGCAACACAGGATAAACGGTATCTTTTCCATGTTCATCAGAGTTTTTGTCCTAACCAGACGAAACGCGACGCTGCAACACAGGATAAACGGTATCTTTTCTGTGTTCATCAGAGTTTTTGTCCTAACCAGACATGACGCTGCAACACAGGATAAACGGTATCTTTTCCATGTTCATCAGAGTTTTTGTCCTAACCAGACGTGACGCTGCGACACACAATAAACGGTATCTTTTCCATGTTAATCAGAGTTTTTGTCCTAACCAGACGTGACGCTGCGACACAGGATAAACGGTATCTTTTCCGTGTTCATCAGAGTTTTTGTCCTAACCAGACGAAACGTGACTCTGCAACACAGGATAAATGGTATCTTTTCCATGTTCATCAGAGTTTTTGTCCTAACCAGACGAAACGCGACGCTGCAACACAGGATAAACGGTATCTTTTCTGTGTTCATCAGAGTTTTTGTCCTAACCAGACATGACGCTGCAACACAGGATAAACGGTATCTTTTCCATGTTCATCAGAGTTTTTGTCCTAACCAGACGAAACGCGACGCTGCGACACAGGATAAACGGTATCTTTTCTGTGTTCATCAGAGTTTTTGTCCTAACCAGACATGACGCTGCAACACAGGATAAACGGTATCTTTTCCATGTTCATCAGAGTTTTTGTCCTAACCAGACGTGACGCTGCGACACACAATAAACGGTATCTTTTCCATGTTAATCAGAGTTTTTGTCCTAACCAGACGTGACGCTGCGACACAGGATAAACGGTATCTTTTCCGTGTTCATCGGAGTTTTTGTCCTATCCAGACGTGACGCTGCGACACACGATAAACGGTATCTTTTCCGTGTTCGTCAGAGTTTTTGTCCTATCCAGACGTGACACTGCAACACAGGATAAACGGTATCTTTTCCGTGTTCACCAGAGTTTTTGTCCTTACCAGACGTGACGCTGCAACACACGATAAATGGTATATTTTCCGTGTTCACCAGAGTTTTTGTCCTTACCAGACGTGACGCTGCAACACACGATAAACAGTATCTTTTCCATGTTAATCAGAGTTTTTGTCCTATCCAGACGTGACACTGCAACACATGATAAACGGTATCTTTTCCATGTTCATCAGAGTTTTTGTCCTAACCAGACGTAACGCTGCGACACACGATAAACGGTATCTTTTCCGTGTTCATCAGAGTTTTTGTCCTAACCAGACGTGACGCTGCGACACACGATAAATGGTATCTTTTCCGTGTTCATCAGAGTTTTTGTCCTAACCAGACGTGACGCTGCGACACACGATAAATGGTATCTTTTCCATGTTCATCAGAGTTTTTGTCCTAACCAGACGTGACGCTGCGACACACGATAAACGGTATCTTTTCCATGTTCATCAGAGTTTTTGTCCTAACCAGACGTGACGCTGCTACACACGATAAATGGTATCTTTTCCGTGTTCGTCAGAGTTTTTGTCCTAACCAGATGTGACGCTGTGACACACGATAAACAGTATCTTTTCCATGTTCATCAGAGTTTTTGTCCTAACCAGACGTGACGCTGCGACACAGGATAAACGGTATCTTTTCCGTGTTCATCAGAGTTTTTGTCCTAACCAGACGTGACGCTGTGACACACGATAAACGGTATCTTTTCTGTGTTCATCTGAGTTTTTGTCCTATCCAGACGTGACGCTGTGACACACGATATACGGTATCTTTTCTGTGTTCATCTGAGTTTTTGTCCTATCCAGACGTGACGCTGTGACACACGATATACGGTATCTTTTCTGTGTTCATCAGAGTTTTTGTCCTAACCAGACGTGACGCTGCAACACACGATAAACGGTATCTTTTTAAAATTATTCTTATTGTAGTATATTAAAGCCTTTTGGCCAAGGGTGTCACAAACCTACCGAGTGTTGTGTTTAAAGTCTCACTCTCTTCAGACAGCGCTGTCATACACACACACACCGGTTCAGATTCAGAACGACAGAGGGGAGACATCCCGGCTCATTCCAACTTTCTCTCCGCCATAGAAAGCGAACGACCAGACGGAGCTTCAGTGAGTAAATGAGTTGCGTTCAATAAACAGACTGTTTCGTCTGTGAATCCTCTGTTTTCTGCATTTTATTGTCAATTATCCTCATTTTAGCGTATTAATATCATGGTGTTGTGTCACGCCTGGTGTGGACAGACCGATCACATCGCGTCTGGTTAGGACGAGGTGTAATAGAACGACTCGCCATGTTTAAGTGTTCTACATATAGAAAAGTCGAATTTTGGAGTTCTCTACAGGTAACTAGAGTATATTCAGTCATCTGTATGTAAAGGGCATCACCATGAAAATATTTCAATATGATGAAGTGGATCTTGAAATCAATTGTGCGAGGTGTCCAGTGAATGTATTATGTTATTGGTGAACTGCACGTCTGGTCACGTCTATTGATAATGAAATGAGATCATGATGGCCTTGTTCAGACAGGCAGCTAAAATCAGATTTTTTATTTATTTTTTTATTTTTTTGCCTATCCGACTTAAAATCGGTTTAGTTTTTGTAGTCTGAACAGATTAAAAAAAAAAAAAATACCATGAAATCCAGTTTCACAATACTTCTCCAAACTGCCTTTGTGAGCCCAAATTACCTTTAAAAAAAAATCTAATTTCTGTTAATGAATTTTAGTCTGAATTTTTATCATTCGTTGTGCGACTGGTTGTTGCATCAGATGTTGTGATGACACGTCAAACACATATCGAAGTGCAGCTAAAGCAGTGCCAACCTCTTTTACAATCATACAGTCATTCACTTTGCCAACCCAAAGAGACGACACTAACCATGCCACATATCAATGTCCTTCAACATCTATTGAGTGTCACCAATTCACACTTATTACACGGGTCTGATGAATGTCGTTTGGATACTGGTGTAACACATTGGTTCAGAAAAATGTTAAGCAGTAACTTCTTTCTCTTTAGCAGTAATGGACTCTGAAATAAAAGCTTGAAATAAGCAATGACTCAGTGACAGAGTACTCTCCTAAATACCCACTGATTTCTCAAAAAGAGAACAGATACCCCCAAAAAGAACAAATGAAAGCATCTTTTCCATCCCACATTTACTACTTCCATAATCACACATTCTTTCGTCTTCTGGAGGGTTTTTAAAGACTCTCAGTAACCTGGACCAGCTGCCTTCACTAATAAACTCCCATTAATCAATTAATTAACCCATTAGTGGACTGGACATCCTGAATAGCTCCAGCAGAGAGATTCAAAGAGAGAAAAGGGATTCAAAACAACAATAAATGTGCTCAACACACAACTGTCAATCCCTCACTGACTTTAACTCTTAATTTCCATCCTGTTTGATTCATCTTGTTAATGGTCATTGTGTAAATAATCAAACTAGAATTAATAAAGTTCAAGTGTCTGAATCTGACTACAGTATATCTCAGAAAGTCTGTTATACTCTGTTATAGAGAGACACACCTCAAGGAGAGACAGACAGATAGAGAGACAGACAGACAGCGAGAGAGAGAGAGAGAGAGAGAGAGACAGGTCTGCTGTAAGTGATAGTGCTGTATTGTGTGTGTCAGTAACAAAGGACTATTGTGGCTGTTTTCTGCCCCCCTCTCTCATCATTATGTGTGTTTCACCCCTCCCCTCTCTCTCTCTCTCTCTTTCCCCAAACTTGACTTCCTGTCTCTTAACCTTTTATTGGTGTCCTTACTGTGGGACTCAATAGAGCATTATAGTGGAAATCAGAATGAGCTTTAAGTGTTCTCACGTACACAAGGAATTTTTTTTGGTGATAGGAGAAACAAGCGCACACCGAACATTACAGTGAGACACAGAATATAAAACAAGGTAAGAGTATAAATACACATACAAATAAAATTGGACATATAACAGAATGCTTCTCTATAGCAGAAATGTTTTATTTTACATACTTTTTGTACTTTAAAGGTGCTGGAAGCGATTTTAGCATTCTGAAGCTTTCACGTGACTGAGCAGTCGAATTAGCCACACCCCCTCATTCCAAAACCACGCCCTCCAAGGATAATTTTGAGACCAAAACTGAGCAAAAGAGCAGCATTGTTTGTTCCTGTGGCTGTGAAATTCAACAGTGGCACAACAGCGCCCTCAACTGACAAACACTATGAATCACAGCCTCAATGATATGCTTCAAATACAACACTATGAGAACGAGCAAAATGATTGACAGGTCCGTGGACACATTTTTGTTTGCTGTTTACAAAGTCTACAGCTGTCACAGAGACCGGTGAGATATCTCATGACACTTATTTCATTAATATTTCTAAGGGAGTAGGAAAATGTTTGCATACTTTTCCATGAAATAATTGCTTACAGCACCTTTAATGCAAAGTTTTTTTTATTACAAGTTACCAGGGGCGTGGCTAGACTTCAGTGTCATCCAGGGCTTAGCCCACAGACCATATTATAATATAAAAATAAGAAGAATTATTCCTTCCATGACTTAAAAAATGACCACCCTACCTGTCAATTAATAATTATATTAAGTGCAACACTGACACTGGATCAGAACTTTATATGAGCAAATGTCAGGTGCACAATAAACAGATCAAACATGTTTTAATTAGGTTATAATTCTCCAAATATTATAACTATAATCTCAAAAATGCAACGATTTTATTCTAATACTTTTGACTTTATTATAAAAATATTATGACTATAATCTTAAAAATGCAATGACTTTATTCTAATAATTTTGACTATTATAATACTAAATTTAATATCATAATGCTACGACTTTATTCTCACAATTTTTACTTTATTTGCAAAATATTATGACTTAATTATTTATTCATTTATTTGTTAAAAATAACTTTATTTGTTATAAACGCATCTCGAAACACCTGCGTTGGGTTTCATGATTCCAGGTCGTTTTTAACAAAGCAAAGTTTCAACACTTGATAAACGTGTGCAGATAAAGTACAATAATTACACAAGTTCAATGCCGTCTGATTTTAAACCATTTAAAAATCAAGGCACCCCAAAAAGGCTTTTTAAACGCAGCAGTTTAACTCCATGCACATGACATGGATATGTGAAGCAGCACGGGCAGAGTGCATATACAGGCAGTGTGACAGTTTGACTTTAATGTGAGATATTATCATTTTAAGACCCGTGTCTTGTGCTATTTAGGCTTATAGCTCACTGTTCTGCTAATCTGAGTTGCGTTTGAGGAAATTCCATTGCAATAAAAATTCTTTATTCCCACATAGACTCCCAGTAGATATTTGGTCAGCTCACATGTAACTTTACCAGTTAGCAACTAGTCATTAATGTGGCTTCCTACTGGCATAACAATCGTACATCATACAAATCTTATCTTTGTTAAAGTTTAGTTGTACTGAAGGTATTACTGACATACCATCTTCATTCTTAAAATGTCATTTCTGAATCTGAAATATTTCTCTTCACAGTTTATTTGATAACACTTCACAATAAAGTTAAATATGGTAACATTATTAATGTATTAGGGATCATGAACTAACAATAAACAATAATATTTTACTTTAATTTCTATATGCACTAATACATTTTAACACAAAGTTATGTTAAACAGTCATGAATTAACAGGTTTCATTCATTTCTAAAAATACAATTGTTCAATATAGTTCATGTTAGTTCATAATGCATTAATTAATATTACATTCATTTGCATATAAATAAATGTATTCATATATGTTCATATTAAAATGAATGGAGACTATTGTATAATGCTTGTTCATTGTTACTTCATGTAAACGACTGTATTAACTAATGTTGATGTATACAACCGTATTGTAAAGTGTTATCGTTTATTTCTATAGTGTAAATACAGGTAAAGTGGGACACTTTCTGATCATTTGTCATTGATATCGTTGTTAAAATATAATTCTCAGTGTCATCTCATAGCTAATGATAAAGTAATGGAAGAATGAACTCAAAATGACAGATAATTAAACTGAAGTGTCCCACTTTACCTACATTAACTCTGTTTCTGTTGTGAGCAGATTCAAATCAACAATCAAAGTAAATATAAAGTTGAAATGAGTTTGATTTCTGTTCAACACCGGATAAACATGTTAAATGAAGTCACTTTCTATTGCTAAAGAAATGTCTTTCACTCTGTTTACTCTTTTAATTCTGTTGTGCGGTATCCTACTGCTAATATTCATACTTCTTCTGATTAATTACTTGTGGATAAAAACACCTGCTAAATGATTCATAAATATTCAGTGTGCTGTGATGTGTCTGCACAACATCACCACACCAGTTTCTCATACTGTAAACTATTTGTCATGCTTTATTTTAAATATATTAAATATCATGATCTGTTTCAAGTCTCAGAGACCCAAATGCCATTTTAAATAGCTAAAAAACACGTACTTCATGACTTTTCTTATTCTTCTGATTAAGGGCATCAAACATGAACAGATTCAATGAATTTTCACTCACAACATGCTCTGATTGGTGCACACACACCTGTCAATTATCTACTTGAATTTGATTTACTGTATTTTTCTACAGTATATTTTTTTCTATAACAATGTCTCTATATTGGAAAACAATCACATTTCTGGAAACAACAGATGGGGTAAGGTCTTCTAGGTTTTGATTACGTCTGAGGCACTTTTAAAAATAATTTTAAGGTAAAATAAAGCATACATTTTAGAAGTTCTATAATTATTTGAACATATTCATCTTTTGGGTCTCTGGTGGGACCTTAAACATAAAAATATTAAATATGAACACGAGAGTTAAACATCTCAAACAACAATGAAATCTCAGATGAATCAGCTGTAAATTACAGACAGAAACGGGCATTTCTCTCACTGGTATGAAAAGATTCTTTGTGTTTCACACACATACACACAACACACAAACACACACACACAAATACACACAAACACATACACACACACACACACACACACACACACACACTCACTCACAATCACACACACACACACAACACACACACACACAATGGAACTCACATGGTGTGTGATTTCATCTCTGAACTCTGATGTGTGACATACATCTGGTTAAAGGAGGTTAAGGGTCAGCAATTATGAGTGTTTATGAAGAGGCACACAAACACACAAGTCTACACACGTCCTGTTGTCATTCACATAGACCTTATTCACAGTAGCGCCATCTTTGAATTTGAATGGGAATGACAATGAGGCTGTGAGGGATAGACTTACAATATTCATAAAGTATTCAGACCCCTTAATATTTGTCACATTTTATGTTGCAGCCTTATGCTAAAATGTTTTAAATTATTTATTTTTTTCACATCAATCTATACTCCATTCCCCATAATGACAAAGCAAAAACCAGATTTTTGAGAACTTGGCTACCTGGGTAGCTCAGCGAGTATTGACGCTGAATACCACCGGTTGCTAGGGAGGGCAGAGTCACATGGGGTAACCTCCTCATGGTTGTGATTAGTGGTTCTCGCTCTCAATGGGGCATGTGGTAAGTTGTGTGTGGATCGTGGAGAGTAGCATGAGCCTCCACATGCTGTGAGTCTCCGCGGTGTCATGCACAATGAGCCACGTGATAAGATGCGCAGATTGACGGTTTCAGAAGCGGAGGCAACTGAGACTTGTCCTCCACCACCCGGATTGAGGTGAGTAAGCATGCTACCATGAGGACCTACTAAAGTAGTGGGAATCGGGCATTCCAAATTGGGAGAAAAGTGAATAAAAAAAAAGAAGAAATATTACAATGATATAAGTATTCAGACCCTTTGCTATGACACTTGAAGTTTAGCTCAGGTGCATCCCATTTCTCTGGATCATCTTCTACACTTTGATTGGAGTCCACCTGTGGCATATTCAATTGATTGGACATGATTTGGAAAGGCACATACCTGTCTACATAAGGTCTCACAGCTGAAAATGCATATCAGAGCAAAAACCAAGCCATGAGGTCAAAGGAACTGTCTGCAGAGCTCAGAGACAGGATTGTGTCGAGGCACAGATCTGGGGAAGGCTGCAACAATATTTCAGCTGCACTGAAGGTTCCCAAGAGCAAATTGGCCTCCATAATTCTTAAATGGAAGAAGTTTGGAACAACCAGGACTCTTCCTCGAGCTGGCCGCCAGGCCAGACTGAGCAATCGGGGGAGAAGGGCTTTGGTAAGAGAGGTGACCAAGAACCTGATGGTCACTCTGGTTGAGCTCCAGAGATCATGTGTGGAGATGAGAGAAACTTGCAGAAGGACAACCATCACTGCAACACTCCACCGATCTGGGCTTTATGGAAGAGTGGACAGACGGGAGACATATAAAAAACACTTAAAGGACTCTCAGATTGTGTGAAACAAGAATCTCTGGTCTGATGAAACGAAGATTGAACTGTTTGGCCTCAATTCCAAGCATCATGTCTGGAGGAAACCAGGCACCGCTCATCACCTGCGCAATACCATCCCAACAGTGAAGCATGGTGGTGGCAGCATCATGCTGTGGGGGTGTTTTTCAGTGGCATGGACTGGGGGACTGGTCAGGGTTGAAGGAAAGCTGAACGCAGCAAAATACAGAAATATCCTTAATGAAAACCTGCTCCAGAGCGCTCTGGACCTCAGACTGGGCCGAAGGTTCAACTTCAAACAGGACAATAACCCTAAGCACACAGCCAAGACAATGCAAGAGTGGTTTAGGGACAACTCTGTGAATGTCCTTGAGTGGCCCAGCCAGAGCCCGGACTTGAACCCAATCGAACATCTCTGGAGAGACCTGAAAATGACTGTTCACCAACAGTCCCCAGGATCTGCAGAGAAGAATGGCAGAAAATCCCCAAACCCAGGTGTGCAAAGCTTGTCGCATCATACCCAAAAAGACTTGATGCTGTAATTGCTGCCAAAGGTGCTTCAACTAAGCACTGAGTTAAGGGTCTGAACAATTATGTCAATGTGATTTTTCAGTTTTTTCTTTTTAATAAATTTGTAAAGTTATCAAAAAAATATGTTTTTTTCTTTGTCATTATGGGGTCTGGACAGGGCCGCATTAACACAAGCCCAGTCGCGGTATTCTCCCCCGTCGACATTCTCAGGAGGGCACGTATGTAAACGCATTCAGCGGTAGATGGTGATGTAAACAAAGAGAGGGTGTGCAACACTAAACCCGTCCATGTAGCGCATGGTCATCGAATGATTACGTCCCCCTCTCGTTCTGACGACTGGCAAGGGCCCATCGAAATGGTAGGCCCCTGGGCCCTGGAGCATCTTAATGCGCCCTGGGTATGGAGTGTAGATTGATGTAAAGGAAACATTATTTAAAGTATTTTAGCATAAGGATGCAACATCATAAAATGTTAAAAAAAAATGAAGGTGCCTGAATGCACTGTATATGTTTTAATTAGAGCTGCTGATTTAATGCATTAATGCATTAATTTAGTTTGATAATTACGTGTAAAAAAAAAAAAAAAAATGTATCATGTCCCTGAGCCATATGCTTGCCAATGGATCAATTGATGTTTGATGTAGGACCTTGATGTGTCAGTAGAGGGCAGTCAGCACAGCTCCAGCTGTACAGACAGCACACCTTGTCAAATAAACAAGAGCAACAGGCAGCTTAACCCTCCACAGATAACACGCTCTTGTGCTTAAAGACAGCTGGACAAAGGACAACAGAATACAGGGATGTTGAGATATTTTACACATTTCAAACTAAACTTAATATACACAGCCAGGGGCTGATGCAACCAAAGTGAGATCCTTCAAAGAGTACATAGACCAACTATTTAAAATAAGAGTACTATAGGCCAATGGAGTTATAATTAAATTATATGGAAATAAAACAAACAATATTTTGAATTATTATTTACTGAATTATCTCTATTTGGGGGCCTTTCTCAGTAAATGTTGATATGAGTGATTGATTGTGATTAATTTGATTAATTAATCGGCACAAAATGTAATTAATTTTATTAAAATGTTAACCGATTGACAGCTCTGGTTTTAATATGTGTGTGTGTATGTGTGTGTGTGTGTTTGTGTCACAGATTATTTCTCCTCCTCTCCTCCTCAGTCTTTCATCTCTCTCTCTCTTTCATCTGTCCATCTCTCGACCAACAACAGCTTCTTTCATTCGGACATCTCACACACACACACACAGCACACACACACACACACACACACTGCTGTAATTCAATGTTCCCAGAAAAACACATGATTTGAAAGTCAGTGACTCTCTTCTGCTTCACACTCTTCCTCTCCACAGTCTTCCTCAACCACAGACATATCTGCTGCAAACACACACACACTGTGTCCAGACTCACAAATATCAAGTACGTTACCACGTAACAGAACAACATCATGAAAACAAACTGAATTAAATATCAGCACACAAAATGATCAACTCTGTCACTCCTCATAGAAGAAAAATCTCCAATGAGATCACTTTTATATCTCAACAGTTTCAACACTGTTTTTGCTAAAGTCTCCTGCTTCCCTGAGAAAAATATTTTTCTAGTTACACAAAAGATCTCAATAAAGCTTTAAATTATGCTCAGATTTGCCAGAACACCAAAGTCTGCAATCAAATGTCAGAGATCTGTGCTATCCAGATTCATTTTACAGCTTTATACGCTCAAGGAATGTCAACAATTGACTCCCCTAAGAATTTTAGGAGAAACATCTTAGACAAAGTTGATACTTAAATGAAGCACTCTAAACTCCATTAAGTCTGTCTGAGCAATGAAAGAGCAACATTTGAGCAATCAAATACGAATTTCAGCATCATAATTCCAAACTAGGGATGGTTTGGATTTTGCTTCCTGAACAGTTCCATTAACGATTCTTTAAGTACTTTTGAGCAATACATATTAGGAAATAAGAAATATCATTCTTATTGGATTAGGGTTAGGATTTACTGCCCTCAGCAGCCCGTTACTAATTGATGAGGTCATTTCAGATGTTTCAGAATTAAATCAGAATTAATCTTAATTACAGTTAAGGCTGGAAGAGCTATTAGTATGGGCCAGAATGAAGATTAAGCCAACAAAATCATGTAGTCTTTCTATTAGAAAGGGGGTAAGGGACAATCGGGTTTCATTTGAGGTGGAGGGGGAAAGAATCCCGGTTGTATCAGAGCAGCCTATTTGAAGTTTAGGGAGAAAATACTCAGCATATGTTTCAGACAAAAACATGGCAGAGTTGGTCCTGAAGCAACTGAAAGAGGGGCTGGATAAGATAGACAATTGTTATCTCCCAGGCATATTCAAGGTTTTGTGTTACCAATTTACAAACTACCATTGCTTGATGTGGCTTCAAAAATGTGTGAGATTTCTGCAGCAGCAGTGGCAAGGATGGACACCAAGGCCAACAGTTATATCAGGAAGTGGCTAGGCTTGCCATGTTTTCTCTTAGCTGTAGCATTGTTTGGAAGAAATGCTTTACAACTGCCTCTAAAATCACTCACTCTGGGCTACAAGCAGGAAAAGACCAGGCTAGTTTTAGAGCTATGGGAATCAACAGACCAGGCAGTGAGGGCAGGTCAAGTCCAAGTTCGAAGAGGCAGAACTTGGAAGGCAGAGGAGGTCATAAGCCAGGCGGTTTCAAGACTGAAGCATCAAGAGATTGTTGGAAGAATAGTCAGGAAGAACAGGCCTTGGATGGGGGGTGGCCCCCAAACTGTGGTCAGCAGCCTCCTGAAAACAGAGGAAAGCAATGGTGGTTACGGAAGGGCACAAGGATACAAGGTTAGGGCAGTCAACCAGCAGCAGCATGGGTGCTGGACCATATGGGAGGGGACATCTGATAGAGTGTTAGGATTGGCCGACCTGTGGAAGGTACCCCAGGCCAGGCTAAGTTTTATAATAAGATCCACTAATGTTACCCTACCAAGCCCTGGGAATTTGTCTCTGTGGTATGGCAAAGAGGAGAGTTGCCCCCTTTGTGAGGCCTCAAGTGCAAACTTGCAGCACTTATTGGTACATACAGGTGGTGGCATGATCAGGTCCTGCTGAAGCTGGCAGAGATCCTAGAGGTGCATAGAGTAAAGGCAAACAAAGGCAACCATGCTCCCCAGATGCAGGGTGTTGATTTTGTTAAAAAGGGAGGTGCCGCACAAGGCACAGCACTGAGGGAAGCCAGATCAGTCTTGGCACCTGGAAGTGATTGATCAATGATGGTCGACCTTGGCCAGCAGCTAAAATTTCCTACCATGTTTGCCATTACCTCCTTGAGGCCAGATATAGTGTTGTGGTCGACTTCAGCTAGGAAAATAATAATGATTGAGCTTACTGTTACACGGGAAGAGGGTCTGGAGACAGCCTATGAGAGGAAGAAGTTAAAATATGCTGATCTGGCCGCAGAGTGCAGAGAAAATGGATGGAGGACTGCCACCTACCCTGTGGAGGTTGGGTGGATTTATGGGAACATTAATGCAGCACCTGTTTAGAGACATTGGCATCATAGGAGCAGCTTTAAAAAAGTCTTCGAAGGAATTGGCAGAGGAAGCTGAGAAAGGGAGTTTCTGGCTATGGTTAAGAAGGAAGGACAAAAAGTGGGGTTTCAGAAGTAGGAAACTGAGGAATAGGGAACCTGGGTGATATGTTGTGAGGGCATGTGCTGAGGTAGTATGCCATACAGAACCAGTGGCACTGAGTTACCGAGAGATATGGTGTCAGTGCCAGAAGGGCACTGAATATGCATCTCGGTGCCACTTGGCCGACAAGCTGGTGTGAATGGTCATGTCGAGGTATAATGACATATAGAACCCTGGTTGCAAGTAATTTGTGAAGGAAGGATGTCTGGATGGGAAGGCAAGGATGAGAGGCATTGGAGGGGATCCGGTGTCCAGCTGCGGGGGGTGGCAGGGAGACGTCTCTGACCACTGCCCCACCACCAGGAGATGTTCCAGGATTAATGGGGCAAAACATTGAAGATAGGTGGCACCTGGCTGATGAGCCCACAGCTGGGCTGAAAGCACTGGTGGAGGTGTGGCAGGCTATAATGCCCGGCAGGTTATTACAGCTACCTGTGCATCTGTTTACAGACTTTTAATTAAGATATTTTATTAATTCATTGATGTTTATAAAATAGGCCTAACACTAGTTACAACAAAACCTATAATATGTGTCTTTAACAACACTTTTGCATATCAACAGTCATCCAGTAATTACTCTAAATTCTTGGTTTATTTCAACTTGCGGTTCTGGACTACTATCGGACTGCACTGGACCCACTGTGTGTTTCGTGCTGTAGACTCAAAAGAACCAGCTCATGGCAGCTCAGAACATATACTCATTCTTCTTTGTTCTTCACTCAGAGTCAAAAAGAAGTTTGAAACAGCCGAGCATCAGTATACTTTTTGTGAATATTCAGACACCGGCCCACACCACTGTGGGAGGCATTTAGAGAAGAAATAGTGTGACATTAAAATGTGTTATCAATGACTTCATGCCTCATTCTATCAGTAGAATTCACATGGGATCAGTAAAAGAAGCCATTTTAACCACTCAATGTTGATTTAAAGTAGATAATGTGTAATTTGTCTTGTTTACATTATGAATTCATGGCGCTAATGTGCTCACATGTTACACGCGGCAATAATATGCACCAATTACACTCTGTTATTGTATTTTATGATGACACTGTTACTACTGCAAAGATGGGTGCATAAAAGAGTGTTAATGGGTAGAATACAGACAAATGAATAATGATGATGGCATCTCACTTCGGGCAATCATACAGATGTAGATAAATTTGCATTAGCTTGCTAATAACTCTACATGCCGGAGTGTTCATGTTGACTGATCTTAACTGACTGAATGGAATCAACTGTCGACCTCAAAGCAGGTGGAGCTCCAGGTCACACTTACCGATGACGTGGACCAATGACAGTAAGAAGGTGTTTAGCAGCCGGTAAGATGCTTTCCTGAATGGTCTCCAAAATGAACTTAAAAGGGGGCCTTAATAGTCACGCTGTTAATTCAATAGATGTGTTGCGATGCTGCTGAATGGTAGCGCAGGTCAGATTATTAAAGTATATTGTCCTGTCTGCATCGGCGGAAGAAAGCATGTTCAAGAACCGTTCGAGAATCAGAGAGAGAACTACAGACTCACAGAGACTCACGTCCATCAGCTCAAACCTCTCCATCAGTTCTGGTTCTTCCACAGTCATTCTGATCATAAGAAGCACATAGTTAAACTGTGATGCTGGGAGCTCAATTGTTCAGTATCTGTGCTGGTTAAACAGCGGATACAGGTTCATTAGTGAGTCAATGTGATCCTGTAAACAAGAGAATCACTGAGATTACAGTCCTGATGAACACTTGTCTGCTGTTACTGTCCTGTACATCACTCTACATGAGCAATCATCTGCTGCACAACATGAACAAGTCAATCTATAAAACAGCCTTTTTAAAAGGGATTTTAAACATTCCATGAGACAAAAGTGTTAAATCAAATCTTTGGGACACACAAAAGATTAGTCCATTTTTAAAACATTATTCTGAATGAAGCTCTAATCTAAACTCTTTTTCAAAGTGCCTGAAGCAGAAAAGAAAAAAGAAAAGAAACTTGCTGGATTTTTGTTTTTGATGTGTTCAGAAAATTCTTGCATTAACACATGGTAAAGTTGCCATCAGCTATTCATTGTTAAAGTCTTTATTGACACATATTTTTAATGAGGAAAACAAGTGCACCATAAAATGAGTCAGTAATGCAGGGTGTTTAGTTCTGTAGTTTTTAGTCTTGATTTTGTTTCATAATTTATGTGCGTCTTCATGAAATTTTTTTAAAGTAAAGATGATGAGAGAAACACATCCTCTATTCATGTAGCATTTAAATGTCCATCTCTCTCTCGGGTCTTGTTAATCACATGAGTTCACAGTGAAGATAATGATGATGATGATGATGATGATGATGATGATGATGATGATATGAGTGTTTGACAGCTCTTTGATCTCAGAGATAAACATGATGATCTTCAAGATCACTTTACTGCTATTTTAAAGATCTGCTTCATTATTAGTAGAGTTTGCTAAAAGAAGTATCACTGTTACTACTGCTTATCCTTATTGTGTGATATAGTGATATAAACTCACCTCAAGTATTAAACTTATTTGTTCTCCAGACATTAATGTTCCCTCAAATCATGTGTGTTGTTGAGGAGAGCTGTGCTGGTACTATACAAACAGATCACACTTACCGATACTTCACCTGAAAAACCCCATAGACTTACATTGAAGGAGAGACTCCAGTAAACAATCACAGATGCCCATGCAACCACTCAGAACACCTTAGAAGCTGCATAGTTATACCTCATCAACCATCCAGAACACCCTAACGACGCCCAAGAAACCATTCAGACCATCTTAACAACTGCCTAGTTATACCTTAGCAACCACCCAAAACACCCTAGCAACACCCTAGAAACCATTCAGAATATCTAAACATCCACCAAGTTACACCGTAACCACCACTCAGAAAGCCCTAGCGATGCCCTATAACCATTCAGAACATCTTAGAAACCACCTAGTTACACCTTAGCAACCACTCACAACACCCTAGCAACACCACAGAAACCATTCATAACATCTAAGCAACACCTAGTCACGCCTTAGCAACCACCCAGAACACCCTAGTGATGCCCTATAAACCATTCAGAACATCTTATCAACTGCCTAGTTATGCCTTATCATCCACCCAGAACACCCTAGCAACACAATAGAAACCATTTACAACATTTAAGCAACTGCCTAGTTATGCCTTAGCAACCACCCATAACACCCTAGCAACACCATAGAAACCATTCACAACATCTAAGCAACTGCCTAGTTACGCCTTAGCAACCACCCAGAATACCCTTGCAATGCCCTAGAAGCCATTCAGACCATCTTAGCAACCACCTAGTTAAACCATAGCAACCACCCAGAACACCCTAGTGAGTCCGACGCCCTAGAAACCATTCAGAACATCTTAGCAACCACCTAGTTACACCTTAGCAACCACCCAAAACACCCTATTGGCACCCTAGAAAACATTCTGACCATCTTAGCAACCATCTAGTAAAACCTTAGCAACCACACAGAACACCCTAGCAACACCATAGAACCATTTAGAACATCTAAGCAACCACCTAGTTATGCCTTAGCAACCACCCAGAACACCCTTGCAATGCCCTAGAAACCGTTCAGACCATCTTAGCAACCACCCAGAACACCCTAGCAAGTCCGACACCCTAGAAACTATTTAGAACATCTTAGCAACCAGCTAGTTACCCCTTAGCAGCCACCCAAAACACCCTAGTGATGCCCTAGAAACCATTCAGACCATCTTAACAAATGCTGGGAAAGTTATTAGGCCAAATGTGTGTTCTGCACAGACAAACAGCACTTAATTTTCCTTCAGATAAATCTAGTTGTAAAAATGGAATTGTTTTTTATTTTCAGAACTTTGCAAGTCAAAGAAAGATGGACGTCAACAGTTTTTTTTCATCTAAAATTGTATTTCTGATGCTGTCAAGCTTCTGAATTCTAGAATCAAACTGATTTGAAAAACTCACAGATGTTCTTGTCAAACGAAGACATTAATTTCTGTTCTATTCACACAAAAAAAGAGAGAAGATGAACCAATTGAT